>NC_044355.1:32890115-32913714 GCF_007364275.1 Archocentrus centrarchus | reverse complement strand
CAACAGATTTTGACCAAATTTAGCACTACCCCTCCTCATCTGAAGTCTTTCCAATTATTTAATAAGATTTCATGGTTAATTGTGTCAAATGCTTTTTTCACAACAATAAAATACCCCAACTGTGAATTTTTATTGTCCATGGAATTTGTAGCTTCTTCTATGACATCTGTAAATACTGAAGTTGTACACTGGCTTGTTCTAAATCCATATGAACTGTCAGAGAGTCGTTTGCATTTGTCATTGAATTAAAAAGTTGCGAGAATTTACTGCGGTTATGTTTGATGTTGTGGAAGTTGGCATACAGGCTCTGCTGTTAAAGTCCATCATCCATCCATCTATCCATCCATCCATCCATTTTCTTCCGCTTATCCAGGGTCAGGTCACTGGGGCAGCAGTCTAAGCAGACAGGCCCAGACTTCCCTCTCCCCAGCCACCTCTACAAGCTGATCCAGAGGGACCCCAATGTGTTCCCAGGCCAGCCGGGAGATATAATCTCTCCAGCGTGTCCTGGATCTACCCCGGGCCTCCTCCTGGTAGGAGATACCTGGAACACCTCATCCAAGAGGCTCCTAAGAGCAATGACTGAGCCACCTCAACTGGCTCCTCTCGATGTGGAGGAGCAGCAGCTCTACTTTGAGTCCCTCCCAAATGGCCACACTCCTCACCCTATCTCTAAGGGAGAGGCCAGCCACCCTTCGGAGGAAGCTCATTTCTGCTGCTTGTATTTGCGACCTTGTTCTTTCACTCACTACCAAAAGCTCATGACCATAGGTGAGGGTAGGGACATAGATTGACCGGTAAATCGACAGCTTCGCTTTTATGCTCAGCTCCCTCTTCACCAAGACAGATCAGTGCAGCATCCGCATCACTGCAGACGATGTTGATCTCCTATTCCCTTCTCCTGTCACTCATGAACAATACCCCGAGTTACTTAAACTCCTCCACCTGGGGCAGGAATTCGTCCTTGAGCCAGAGAGGGCACTCGACCCTTTTCCGGCTTAGGACCATGGTCTCAGACTTAGAGGTGCTGATTCTCATGCCAGCCACTTCACACTCGGCTGCGAACTATTCCACTGTGAGCTGGAGGCCACCACCTGATGAAGCCAAAAGGACCGCATTATCCGCAAAAAGCAGAGATGAGATTCTGAGGCCACCAAGGAAGAAGCCTTCCACCACATGGCTACACCTAGAAATTCTGTCCATTAAAATTATGAACAGAATCGATGACAAAGGGCAGCCCTGATGCAGTCCAACACCCAAAGGAAAAGAATCTGTCTTATTGCCGGCTATACGGACCAGACTCTCGCTGCAGTTCTACAGGGACTGAATGGCCCACAACAACGGGCCAGACACCCCATTCTCCTTGCCTTCTCCAAGTCCATAAAGCACATGTAGACTGGATGGGCAAACTCCCATACCTACTCGAACATGCTCGAGAGGACAAAGAGCTGGTCCAATGTTCCAGGACCAGGAAGAAAACCACATTGTTCCTCTTGGATCCGAGGTTAGGCTAATGGGCGGACCATCCTTTCCAGCACCCTGACATAGACCTTACCGGGGAGGCTGAGGAGTGTGATCCCCCAAAACTTGGAGCATTCCCTCCGGTCTCCCTTCTTAAAGATGGGGACCACCACCCCAGTCTGCCAATCCAGTGGCACCACCCCAGATCTCCACGCGATGTTGCAGAGGCGTGTCAACCAAGACAGCCCTACAACATCCAGAGCCTTCAGGAACTCAGGGTGAATCTCTTCCACCCCCAAGGAGTTGTTTAACCATCTCAGTGACCTCAGCCCCAGTGATGGTCAAGTCATCTCCTCGTCCCCAGACTCTGCTTCTACTACAGAAGGCATGTCAGTGGGATTAAGGAGGTCCTCAAAGTGTTCATTCCACCGCCTGACTGTAGCCTAATTAATTCCTTCCTTTTCCTCCTTACCATAATTATCATAAAATCCTCATTTATGAATATTTTAGTTCAGTGGAGAATGACTCTTCTGTCCTTGTGCTACAGGAATTTAACAGTGGGTCTTGGTCTTTTGTCGCCAGGCTTGCCTGTGTGGTGGGCCCTCTCCTTCTCAATCCCCTGCTGTTGTTGTTGGTTTTCTGACAGAACTTCCCTCACTTTCTCTTCTTTTTTGGCCCAGGTTTCTCCTAGCGACTCCATGAGCCCCTCAAACACCAGGTTGCTACATCTGGATTGACCTTCAAAAAATTCTGTTTTGTCAGTGGCAGCCAGTGGGCTGTCCCACACCTTGAAACATCTTATTAACAAGTCCTTGCATTCCCTCTTCTCCATCCATCCATCCATCCATCCATCCATCCATCCATTCTCTTCCGCTTATTCTGTTCAGGGTCATGAGGGGGCTGGAGCCTATCCCAGCTGTTATTGTACAGTTTATTATATTGAGAATGAACAATAACATTGCCAGAAATACCCAGCAAGGTTATGGCTACATAGCCTATTGACAGAAACTGCCACTGGACAATCCCTCACAGCAGAACCATAACACTGGTAACCACTCAGGGACTCTCACAGAATGTTGTAAATGTGCTGACTCCTTCAGAGTCTGACAAAAGCTTTCTTTAAGCTCTGACTGCCAGTTATACATCTTCTTCCTTTCCATGCTAAATTGATCATGGGTCTTTCCATCTCAAATAATCATTGGCCTTCTGCTCAACCATCTCCCAGTTGCCTAAAAACTTTGTTAAGTTATGGGGCTATCTTTGTAGAAAACTATTTGTGTTCATGTGAGTGGTTTTTGTGTATGGCCTGCTGTCTTTTGCATGACATAAAGGTACAGTTAGTTATGCTATGAAAAACTGCATCATGATGTACAGATAATGTACATTAAAGTGAAGGGTTGCATGATACTCTACTGTATCTGACCTGATCATGCTGAGCTCTTCACCTCCTTTTGGAGTCATAGTTGCATGAATAGGGAGTAATGAAAACTACAGCTGGAAGAACTGCATGACAGATGTGGTGGGTTTGCAAATTTTCTTTTTCACCAAAAAAGACCTGGAAGAGATCTGGAACAGATAATTAAAGGTTAAGCCAATAACTAGACTATGCAATTTCAGGAGAAATTGCAGTGGGATTGATGCTACTGCCAGACTTGGTCTGTTGCTTTATTAGTTTGTGGGCTGGAGTTTGGACTTTTTAAAATACATCTTCTATTAAGAGACATTTATGTTTCTTCTAGGTAGGCTGAAGAGAGAGAGAGAGAGAGAGAGAGAGAGAGAGAGAGAGAGAAACTGAAAGAAAAAACAAAAACAACAAAAAAACACTCAATCTTAAGTCCACTATTCAGAGAGAAAGACAGAAAGTAAATTAAAATCCCCCAATGACAGTAATCAATTTCAAATGAGTCATCAGCTAAGCAGCAGCTGGCGTTACCATGGTAACTATGGCGACTAGCTGTAATCTGCTGCCAAATTTCTCTGAAATGGGCTTGGCTCTCACAAAAGGCTTAATAAATCACAACTGTAAATCATATCCATTTGCTTTAAAATCTACGAGCATCTCACAAAGTTGTTTAAATGCGTTCCTAGTAAAACACCGCTCTGTGAATAGCCACCTTATCATGGTGGAGGGGTTTGTGTGTCCAAGTGATCCCAAGGGCTATTTTTTTCAGGGGCTTTTGCCCTCTGGTAGGGTCTCCCAAGGCAAATTGGTCCAGGGTGAGGGGCCAGACAAAGAGTGATTTCATAGACCCTTGAGAAAGATCAAGGATACAGTTTACCCTCCTGGGCATAGGGTTACCTCGGTTCACCAGGCCTGAGGTTGAGAGATACTAGATACAGTCAAGCTTACCTCAAGGCACAGGCTGGGTTCTGGAACCAACCTCTTAGAGAGGGTCTGGACTCTGTTCCAGTCTGGAGTTGCCCTCAGTGAGGGGCAGTGGGCTGGGGTTGGCATCCTTGTGTTCCCTGAGCTTATTGCCTGTACATTGGAGTTTTTACTGGTGGACGAGAGGGTCACTTCCCTGTGCCTTTGGGCACTTATGAGCCGAATCACAGTTCAGAGAATCCATCCTTCTTGGAGTTGTCAGGTGGGGTCCTTGAGGGTCAACAGTCAAGTGGGCAATGATAGTGAGACTTGGAGGGGCGTGATTGGGATGAATGGCCAGCCTGATTTGAACCCAAGTGATATTCTGTTATTGGTCTTCTGTGCAAACCACAGTTTGTCCATAACGGACACCATGCTCAAACATAGAGTTCCTGAAAGCTCTGGATGTTGTTGGTCCGTCTTGGTTGATATGCCTCTGTAACAGTGCATGGAGATCTGGGACGTGTTTCTGGATCAGCACACTGGGGTGGTGGTTCCCATCTTCAATAAGGGGGACTGGAGGGTATGTTCCAACTATCGGGGGATCAAACTCCTCAGCCTCCTGGGAAAGGTCTATGCTAGGATGCTGGAAAGGAGAGTCTGTCTGTTAGTCAAACCTTGGATTCAAGAGGAAAAATACAGTTTTCCTCCTGGCTGCAGAATGTTGGAGCAGCTCTTTATCCTCTCAAGGATATTAAAGTGTGCGTGGGAGTTGACCTTCAGCCGATCCAAAATGCTGCAGCAAGAATACTGACAGGGACTACAAGGAGAGAGCATATGTCCCCCGTATTGGCTTCTCTTCATTGGCTCCCTGTAAAAACCAGAATTGAATTTAAAATCCATCTTTTCACATACAAGGCCTTGCATAATCAGGCCCCATCTTATCTTAAAGACCTCATAGTACCATATCACCCCAATAGAGCACTTCGCTCTTAGACTGCTGGCTTACTTGTGGTTCCTAGGATACTTAAGAGTAGAATGGGAGGCAGAGCCTTCAGTTTTCAGGCCCCTCTTCTGTGGAACCAGCTCCCAGTTTGGATTCAGGAAACAGACACCCTCTCTATTTTTAAGCTTAAGTTTAAAAGGATCAATGAAGTTATATTTATTTATTTATTATTTATTATCTTTTTAATAAGTCAAATCCTGCCGTGACTCCATACTCAATATCCACATTACAATATTACAGCGCATTACCCTTCCATTAGGCTCAGCAACTGCTTGACCAGCCAAGTCTAATGGAAAGACATAGAGCAGTTGCCCCAACCAGCACTGGGAGTTTTACTGCCCCATGAATATTTTGGTCAAATGATTCAATTACTCCTTCAACAGAGCAGTGAGCCAAAGAAAGCAGGCAGCCCCACTCTCTGTGTGTGTGTGTGTGTGTGTGTGTGTGTGTGTGTGTGTGTGTGTGTGTGTGTGTGTGTGTGTGTGTGTGTGTGTGTGTGTGTGTGTGTGTGTGTGAAGGTACACTAAAAGGGTACCTAACTGAATCTAGCTGTTCCACTGAGTTGGTGCTGCAATGAGGCGAGAGTGCCACATTAGTCTGACATGGATAAAACGAGTGGCATATAGAGAAACACAGAGACGGGGAGAGAGATAAAAGAGAGTGCAACTTGTGCTCAGAATTAGGCTTTGATGTAGAGTGGAAAACAAGGGGCTGTGATTGTTCTTCTCCAAACTTTGGTGACAATTTGATATTGTTTTGTGCTTTGGAGAAGCATCAGATTTTCAACTGACAGACATGCAGAGAGCTTGCTGACAGAGGGAGCGCACAGGAAATAAAACTATCAGCCGCAGCAGCAGAAAAGAACCTCATTGTGAAAAAGAGCTTGAAACTTTCACAGACAAGCTTGTATCTTTGTTCTGTGTTCATCACTTTGCCCCAAATATCAGTGCTTTACAGGGTTGGGACTTTTATCTTGGTGGAAAAAAAGATTTTGCTTTTGTTTCAGCCTCCAAAGTCGCCACATTTCCACAGTTCACAGCTTAAGGTAAATGAACTGTAAGTGAGATGGAGTTTTGTGGGGAGATTTTCCATACGGTTTTATTAGACAGTGCTTTTTTACCCACTGGGATTTGGGTTATAATTGGCTGTTTTGACTGCTTTTGATTTTACCTTTATATTTCAGCTTCAAAACTGTTTACTTTGACTTGTTTGGTATTGTTTTCAGCAGCACCTCATGCGTGGGACTGTACAGTTTTTTTGTTTTGTTTTGTTTTGTTTATTTTGACATACCATGTTAACACATTGGACCTAAAATCACACGCAAAAAAACAAAAACAAAATCTGAGCAGGAAAAAAAGTTTGATTTTTTTAGTGTGAAAAACACAAAAATGATTTTTAATACTTAAAATACAAATTTAAGTTGTAAATTTATAGCAAACAAATGAACATAATTTGAAATACAGTATACAGATTATTTTTGATACTTGGATGAAAATTCTTTGCAGTCAGTGTCTGCCTGAAGTCTAGAACCCATGAACATTCTCAGCCAGGTCTTTACTGCAGCCGTCTTCGCAGTTATGCAAACTGTAACCCCCTACATGTTGTGAAAGCTCAACCTCATGGTTCCATAATTGCTTAATAATAAGAATTTGGGAATTAACTGTCCCTTTACCACCTCTTTAACCACCTTCTCTATTATATAATTTATCTGTCTGGTAGTCATCTGCCAGATAATGATAATATTAACATTCATATATATGTGCACATATATGTATGTATGTATATTATTACTATTATTATGTTATGTTATTATTATGTATTATTATGCTGCTGCTGCTGCTCTGAGGTTTACTGCTCTGTGTGGATGAACTGAATTCACAAAGATGTAACGCCGTGTTTCATGAACTATCTGAGCTGATCTCCATCCCCTACACTGACAGCATACAGGCTGTAGAAATGTGGAATTCAGTGAATGAATCTCAGCATCAGCAGCTTTGATTCAAACTCATCTCTGCTGCACTGATGTAACCTGTAACTCTGACCATCAACACAGCCTCTGTGCACCAGTCCAACACAGAGCTTTACTGTAAATATAGTACAACAAGCTGTATTTTCATACAATGTTTGAATAACACAAAGTTTGCATACCTCAGTTTGTTTTGCAGCCCTTCCCTTTAAATCTAACCTCTCTTCTTCCTCTCCTGTCCTCTTTCTCCATCTCTGAGTGAACTTCTTTCTCTTTCTTTTCTTTCCCTGGAAATACAGCAGCTGATCTTTTAGCTAGCAGACACACTGTGTGACAAACTGCAGATACTTTTTGTGTGTTTGCTGATATTTGTTGAGCATTTAGAAACGTTGCATTCAAAATGACCTGCAACAAGTTACTCCCTTTATACACGCTCTTCTTCAGTAGTGCTAGCTAAGATGCTGGAAGCACTGCAAGCACTGTAACCTTTGATTATAGCACTATAAATGATACATAAATTATATGGTTTTGCCTCTTTAATCTCTTTGTATACGATAATCCCCGGGGATGGAGGATACACCAATAGGATTGTCTCTTATGTGTTATTATTCCTCCGTTTAGGCTCAGATCGTTTGAAGTTTGACGGCGCTCTGACTGGAAATAAAAGCTTCACCTAAAGTAACGAGTCTGTTTTGAAAATGCAAGAAGTAGAAAGTACAGATATTTGTATAAAAATGTAAGGAGTAAAAGTAAAAAGTAGTCAGAAAAAGAAATACTCAAGTAAAGTACAGATACCTGAAAATTCTACTTAATTACAGTAACAAAGTATTTGTTCTTTGTTACTTCCCACCTCTGGAGGTCATACATACATACATAAATATGCTACAATCATCATAGTATGATATTATGATACATTACATTGTGACACAATTCTATTCTGACATTCCATATTGTATGTGTGAAGCAGGAATATACCTACAGTACAGTTATAAAACTAGAAATAATGGTTTCTGGTTCCTTTACATTCCAATGGAATTCAAAGAAATGAAACTCCTAATAAGGTACAACTGAGTACTGTCACTATGGGTATTGTCAGTTAAGCAGACATTAAATGATTGTGGTCTGTCTTATGTCTGACTGTCACAAAATTGACAGTTGAATAGAGGGTCAGCAGAGCTCAGATGTATCACATAATGTGATATTTATATAGAATTTTAACAGTTTTTTTCAAATAGGAAAGTGTCTGTTGTATGAAAACCAAACATGCAGGCAGGCTATTTGTAATCTAGAGTGAACAAAACGAGAATGCCTGAGGCCGCTGGGAGATAGGAACCAGAAAATCTGCAACTTTTCTCTATATTTATTCCATTCTTACCATTCATACAAAATATGGTATTTTTCAAAGTTTATTTCTTTTATGGTCAAATTATAATCATACTAGCAAAGTACCCAGTACGTGTTTGTAACGTTAAAGTTATACTTACCAGTTAGCGATGCATTGTTGTAGAGTCCCCATGGTCGGGACATTTGACGGTGTATACACCCCATAAGAAATTAACATTATTGATAGAACTTACCAACAGATAATTATACTGAGGTCCCTCCATTTTTGTTTATTTATACTTAATTTTGTAGGTTTCACCCACCTGTGGCTGACTGAACCAGTCCCAATAATATACTTGGTCCCTGTGAAATCAACAGAATGCTAAACCAGTCTGTACTTAGAGTGGGAAAACTGTGGGCTGAAAATGCTTTTAAAAACACCTTCCACATGCACTTTCATTTCTTCTTCAACACCATAAACATGTACATGTACATAAACTCTTCATTTCAATACTGTACACATAGCCGATCTCCAGAAGGAGTGAAAAAAAAAATCACCGTTCTCTCTTATATTATAGAATAGATAAGCCAAGTCATTTGTACAGTGGCTTTCAAAAGTATTAATACTTCTTGAACTTTTTCACATTTTGTCACCTTACAACCACAAATGTAAACATATTTTATATATTTGAGATTTTAAGTGATAGACCAACATAAATTGGCACATAATTGTGAAGTGATACATGGTTTTCAGAATTTTAATCAAATAAATATCTGAAAAGCGTGACGTGCAAAAGTATCCAGCCCTCCATCCCCACCGTATCAGTCAGTGACGTGCAGTCAGGGGAGGCAGGTGAGGCACGGCCTCACCTGTCATCGTGGAAATATAAAATTAAAAAATAAATTAAATGGTTATATTCATTCAGTGATTTGTATTTTAAAGTTCTTTTCCATTTAACTACACCATTTTTAGATTAGTTTTTCAAAATCGCTGAATTTTCGCATTTGCCGGTCAAATACTAAGAGACGAACGGTGAGGCACCAGCCCGGCGAGCCGCACCACGGATTGCGCAATCCGTGGTGCGGCTCAGTATAGTCATTGCCAATGACTACTAACTGTGCTGGCATGCTATGCAGTGAGACCGGATTACTTTCCCTTTGCATGTGGCTATTAAAATGTTCTAACACTTTTACTATATGAACTAAATTTCCATATTTTAGCTGGTGTATATAATGCACAGTTTTTTTTTTTGTTTTTTTCATTAACAACTATATGTGTGTGTAATGCATTCTTGTGTTGAGCGATCATGAAACTGCTGCGAAGAGACACTAGGTGAGGCACGCAGTTCTCGTGCCTCATGGTAGGGGGCGCTGGTGATCCCAGGGACTCTACGACTCCTCGGCGGCAAGCTACCATAAACAGTTTAGCAAGGCCAGTTAGTTTTTCCTGTTGCTTGGCCTTATGTTCAACATGGAAGATTACATAACTCAAGTGAAAGAATTTTCTAAACTGGACTTTCAATCGAAGCAGAAGATAATAATTAAAGGAAGACCAACACCGGAGCTAAAAGGTTTGCTTCAGACTATGTTAATGTTAAACAAAACAACTGTTGCCAATCAAATGGTGAATAAGCTATATGTTTGTAAATCTGATGTGATGACGTCAGTGCCTCACCAGTCACGACCCTCACCGCACGTCACTGGTATCAGTACTTTTGGGGTATGTTTTTACCAACTTTGCGCATTTAGAGAATGAGATTTTTGCCCATTCTTCTTTGCAAAATAGCTCAAGCTCAGCCAGATTGGATGGAGAGCGTCTGTGAACAGCAATTTTCACATCCTACCACAGATGCTCAAAGGGGTTTAGGTCTGGACTTTGACTGGATTATTCTAACACATGAATATGTTTTGTTTTAAACCATTCCACTGTAGCGCTGGCTTTATGTTTAGGGTCGTTGTCCTGGTGGAAGGTGAACCTCCGCCCCAGTCTCAAGTCTTTTGCAGCCTCCAACAGGTTTTCCTCCAAGAGTGCCCTGTATTTGGCTCCATCCATCTTCCCATCAACTCTGACCAACTTCCCTGTCCCTGCTGAAGAGAAGCAGCCCCACAGCATGATGCTGCCACCACCCTGTTTCACAGTGGGGATGGTGTGTTCAGAGTGATGTGCAGTGTTAATTCTCCGCCACACATAGCATTTTGCATTTAGGCCAAAAAGTTCAATTTTGGTCTCATCTGACCAAAGCACCTTGTTCCACATGTTTGCTGTGTCCCCAACATGGCTTCTGGCAAACTGCAAACGGTACTTATGTCTTTCTTTCAACAATGCTTTTCTTCTTGTCACTCTTTCATAAAGGCCAGATTTGTGGAGTGCATGATTTATAGTTGTCCTGTGGACAGATTCCCCCACCTGAACTGTGGATCTCTGCAGCTCCTCCAGAGTGATCACGGGTCTCTTGGCAGCTCTCCTTGCTCGATCTGTCAGTTTAGGTGGAAGGCCATGTCTTGGTAGGTTTGCAGTTGTAGAATACTTTTTCCATTTTTGGATGATTGATTGAACAGTGCTCCTTGGAATGCTCAAAGCTTGGAAATGTTTTTATAACCTAACCCTGCTTTACACTTCTCCACAACTTTATCTCTCACCTGTCTGGTGAGTTTCTTGGTCTTCATGATGCTGTTTGTTCACTAGTGTTCTCTAACAAACCTTGAGGCCTTCACAGAACCGGTGTATTTATACTGAGATTAAAATTACACATAGCTGGACTCTATTAATTTATAAAGTGACTTCTGAAGGCAGTTGATTGCACTGGATTTTATTTAGGGGTATCAGAGTACAAGGGGGCGAAATACTTTTGCACATCACACTTTACAGATTTTTATTTGATTAAAGTTTTGAAAACCATGCATCATTTTCATGCCACTTCAAAATTATGTGCTACTTTGTGTTGGTCTATCACTTAAAATCTCAATAAAATACATTTAAGTTTGTGGTTGTAAGGTACAAGATGTGAAAAAGTTCAAGCGGTATGAATATTTTAGCAAGCCACTGTACATTACGTGTCTTTTCGAAGTATGTCCTTCCATTTTTAAGTGGTACTGATTGTACTTTAGCTATGATATTGCAATCATATTGTGCATTTTCTTTGTGCTCCATACCATATGATATTTATGGTCCTGCCTCACATAAAAAATAAAATAAAAAAAATAATAATAATCAAACTAATTGGTTTCACTTGGGCACAAGTCTCATAAGAGTTCATTTAGTGTACCCATCTATTTAAAAGAAGAAGCTTTGTTGTCACTGTATACAGAATACAACAAAACATGGGTGGTAACTCCCTTCAATCAGAAGCACAGAAGCAGTGCAATATTAACTTATACATATAACTAAATAATAAATAGAATATAAATAGCTAAAATATAGTATAAATTAAAGAAGAATGAGATTTTATATATATAGTGCAAACCAGATAAAACCAGACTGGGTATTGATAATCTTCTACACCATACATTAACGTCAGACATGCAGTCCAAGTAGTGTGGTATATATTACACAGAGAGGCAAACACTTTCTGAAAGTGACTGTGCATCCATGCATTCATCTCCACAGTGCCATGTCCTATTGAACTTAATGGTTTAAGAGGTGGGTGGGGGAGTGATGCAAGAAACAGCTCTGAGGAAGAATCTGTTTCGCACTCTGCTGGTTTGTGCCTTTAATGTGCTCTATCTTTTCCCTGATGGAAGAGGGGCAAACAGTTCCTGTCCTGGATGAGTGGGATCTCTGGCAATGCTACTGGCCTTTTTCCTTATTTGGCTAATATAGACAGAGTCCAGGCTGGGAAGCTGTGCTCCCACAATCCACTGTCTTAACAATACAGGCCAAGTCCCTTCTGTTCTCAGCGGTGCAGCTGGAGAACCTGACTGTTCTGCAGTAGCACATAATGCTCTCAATTGTACTCCCATAGAAGCTGACAAGATGCTGTGAGGGAGGATTGGCCTTCTGCTGTGCCCTTTTCACCAGATGTGAGGTGTTGATGGACCATGTGAGATCATTGGTGATATCAAGGCCCAGGAACTTGATGTTGCTGACCCTCTGTTTAATATTAGCATCTGACACACGAGTTTTCAGTGCTTTTGTATGCATGAGTGATTCCAAATACACTGATCAGCCATAACATTATGACCATCTGCTGAATATTGTGTTGGTCCCCTTTTGCTGCCAGCCCTGAGGCCATTGAGGCATGGACTTAACTAGACCCCTGAAGGTGTGTTGTGGTATCTGCAGCAAGATGTTAGCAACAGATCCTTTAGGCCAGGGGTGCCCAAACTCAGCACCCTTGACACCTTGTCACCTTTTTTTGACCTTTCGCCTTCCCCTCCAATTAAGAGGGTTAAGCATTGTCAAAAAAGTAACTTAAAGGGCCAAATTGTTATTTTTGACATCAATTCGCAGACCAGAAGGGGGCGGGGGCAGAAGTGGCCCGCGGGCCTCAAGTTTGGGCACCTCTGTTTAGGTGCTGTAAGTTGTGAGGTGGGGCCTCCATGTATCAGCCTTGTTTGTCCAGCACATCCCACAGATGTTTGATTGGATTGAGTTCTGGGGAATTTGGAGGCCAAGTCAACACCACAAACTCATTGTTGTGCTCCTCAAACCAGTCCTGAACCATTTTTACTTTGTAGCAGGGTGCATCATCCTGCTGAAAGAGGTCACAGCCATCAGGTCACACCGTTTCCATGAACGGGTGCACATGTCTGTAACAATGCTGAGGTATGTGGTGTCAAAGTAACATCTGCAACAGGGATCCTCAAATCCAGGCCTCGAGGGCCGGTGTCCTGCAACTTTTAGATGTGTCTCTGCTTCAACGCACCTGAGTCAAATATGGAAGTCATTAGCAGGACTCTGGAGAACTTGACTGTATACTGAGGGGGTAAATCAGGCCACATTCTTCCACTGCTCCATTGTCCAGTCCTGATGCTCACATGTCTATTGTTGGTGCTTTCTGCAGTGAATGGGGGGGGTGTCAGCATAGGCACCTTGACTGGTCTGCAGCTAAACAAACAAACTGTGATGCACTTTGTATTCTGACATCTTTCTATCAAAATCAGCATTAAATTTTTCAGCAATCTCAGCAACAGTAGCTCGTCTGTTGGATCGGACCACACGGGCCCGCCTTCACTTCCCACATGCATCAGTGAGCCTTGGCCACCCATGACCCTATCACTGGTTCATCACTGTTCCTTCCTTGGACTAGTTTTGATAGGTGTTCCTGCAGACCAGGAACACCACAAAAAATCACATTGTCATTTACCTACTGAGGAGACTATCCAATATCATATATGTGAAAGGGGAAAAAATGTACTTCCTAACATCCGTCTCTGTCAAACCAACCCCTGCGTGTCCTCCTTCAGTACATCCATGAACTTCTTCTGGCAGACCCCAGGTCTACTTCACTACGTCTGCTTTTTACATGTTCACCTTTCCACCTGTCTCCCTCTGATCCACACACTCTCTGTGAACTATGATGTTTGCAGATGACATTGTGGTCTATCAGACTGTCCATCACATCGCAAACAAGAAGGCGCTCAGAGCCGACGCCTTATGTAATCCCATCCCCACCATGAACTCATTTATAACTCCTATCACACACCTCACCACTATCTCACTGTCCTCATACATGTCCTACACCACCACATCCTTTCCTGCCACTCCTGGATTCTTCATGCAGTGCCACAGTTTCTCTCTTGGCACTCTATTATATGCTTTCTCTATCTTGTATGCTACCAACTGTTCATTTTGTGATTACTGTTTATCAGCCATGCACATCAGCTTAGAGGAATTTTTAGCCCATTCTTCCATACAACAACTTTTACCTGAGATGCTGGTGAGCTCACATGAGCTGCTTGCTTCACAACGTTTGATAAAGGTCAAAAGTTTGACTTGTCCATTACAAAACTATTCTCCTTTAACCATTCTACTGGATAGTGCCTTGCATGCTGCTTTTTATTGACCTCCCTAATTTGGTTTCATGACCCACATCCATACTTTAAAGAGAGCGGTGCTTTGTCCTTGCAGCCGTTGTTGTTCAGTCTTGTGGACTCATTAACATGAACATTTGCCAACGTGCGAGAAGCCTGCAGTTGATTAGAAACTTTCCATGCGACTTGCTTTATGGTCCTCTTGGTAAAACTGTAACAAAATGTGGCCACAAAAGGGACTCTGCAGATGACAGCTCACTACTAAATGCCCTTTCCAATCAAGGAGCACTATTTACTTATCAATGCAGCCTACCTATGATTCTGCACCTTCTCGTCGAGCTTCCACTTTATTGTTCACCACGTTGTTGCAGAGGCCGTGTTGACTGATCCCAGTGGGTCAGTCATTCAGTTTTAATCCAGTTGGCTCTGATTAGGCTAGCTCACTCTCAAATAAGACCTTTATTCTGAATGACTTTTTCACCTCTTTATATTTGAATTTTTCACTTATGACAGAAACTTGACCAAATAAAAGTGAGTTCAGCCTGTTTTCTGAACTTGCTGTAATTATTTCAGTTCACTTTGGACAACTGACTGGGGTGGTGGCTTAGCCTCGGTCTTTAAAAACAGTTTTGGCTGTGGGCAACTAACAACTGATGTTTTTTTCCAGTTTTGAACTGCAAATGTTTGACATCAACCACTCTACTCTGGCGCTGTGTGTGCTTGTTTAACTGGAATAACGCTCAGATATGACAGCTTTTTAATCTCAGGGGACTTTGATTAGCCAGCAGTGTATTTAAGCAAAAAACACGACTATTACATTTTTAATCTTACTGAATCTTGTTCAGTTAGTCAAACACACAAATGTGGACATACTTTGGATAATGGTAGCTGAGAACTCAGGAAGGTCTGCAGGAGAGCTGAACAAAAAAGAAAAAGGATGGTCTTCATCTGTCTTTTGATGTACTGCAAAATTCTTAGCTAAACTATCAGAAACTGTCAGAGCAGGAAAACCAAAGTACTTTCTCTGATACTGTTTCTAATAACTGTCACAAACCCCATATTTTACTAGTACTATTAACTCTGTTATTAATCCTCCTAATACTGCTGCTCTTGTAAAGTCTGAAGCAGTGTGTGAGAACGTACTTAAATTCTGTGTTGATAAAGATTTTAGTAAGTATTAGAATTATATCCCTCTTCCTTTTGGCCTGTCTGCTCGTCGTTTAGACTGCTTTAACTCTATGCATTTTCCATTGCTGGCTGAAGTAATTAGCCACTTGAAACCCCTTGGACATCATTTCCTCTCGCCTACCGAAGGATGCTCTTGACTCTGGGTAGATGAGTGCCATGTCTGTTATTAAGAGCAGTTTCTTTTAATATTAAGGTGTAGTGGAGCCAGTTCTTAAAAAGCAGAACCTCAATACCTGATACTATAGATCACTGTACTCTAATCTCTCAGCCGGAGCACATTCTTGGAATCAGAGCAACAGTTTTGCAGTGGTGTAAATCTTATTTAACACGTCATCCTCAGAAAGTCTGCTTGTATGTGGGGTCCCTCAGATGTTTATTTTTAGACCAGTCCTTTTGTCAATTTAAATATTCCTCTTGGGTTCAACTACCAAACAAGTAAACAACAACAACAACAACAAAATAAAAAACAACAAAAACTATGTTTCTTATTTTACTTTTATGCAGATTCTAAGATTTATTTCCTGAACTCCTCTAAAGGCCTTACTCAACTGTCTGGAAGACATTAGGGTGTGGTGGCTATAAAAATTCTAAACTTGAATGAACAGAAAACAGAAATTATATAGTTTGAGACTCCTGATCTCAACCTTTAAGAATGTATAAAATACCCTGTGCGAGGAAGCTTGGTTTAATCTTCAAATTAACCTTTAAGAAACAGATAAATGCTGTTGTTAAAATGTGAGATTGATCATTCTAAGTTGTAAATGGATGTGAGGTAAACAAAGTTCAGTTCAATTCAGTTTTATTTATATATCACAATCTTACCTTTATATTCTAAAGTAAAGACCCCCCAACAATCCAGCAAAAACCCAATAATTAAACGACCCCCTATGAGCAGCACTTGGCGACAGTGAGAAGAAAAAACTCCCTTTTAACAGGAAGAAACCTCCATCAGAACCAGGCTCAGGGAGGGGCAGTCATCTGCTGCATCTGGTTGGGGGTGTTGGGAGGGAGGACAAAAGACGCACTGTGGAGGAGAACCAATAAAGCGCTTTTCCAGAAAACAGAAAATTCCAGAACTCCCAAACTTTCAATCAACTTGCAATACTTTAACACTCATCCTACTGACTGGGGTGTGAGCAGAGCCCAGTCAGTAGGATGAGTAAGATGTCAGTAGGAGTTATGTTTTCTGTTGTACCTCACAGGTGTTTTTCTATCTTTGCTTTTTATTATGACTCAAAACATCTTTCAGCTTTGGCTTAAATTAACCTTGAACACTTATTCAGAGTAGGAGGGCTCTAATATGAACTTCATAAATCTGAATATCAAATAAGCCCCGAAAAACAGCTTTAATATTTGCAAGTTTTTATTTTGACAGTCTTGTACTATATGGCTAGTTTTCCTCTAAAGGTGGAACAAAGTGTAGAGATTGTCTGAGTGTGAAAGCGAGCTAGAAACATGTTAAAATACACGTTTATTATTAAGTATTTTATTTTGAAAGCCTAGCAAATGTCCCGTAACACCTATCAGTCATAAAAACGTGATTCCTATAATCAAGTTAGCTGTAAGATATGAAGGTGTTCATTTGAAAAACAGCTGTGCTGACTTGGTTTAAAGCTGCTGTTTGGTTCTGATAAGAGGACAAGCTGACCCTCATACACACCCACAAGATCAGCCATATTGAGCTTTAGACTGATAGAGAAATGGTGACATCACCACAGACTGGTTACTATGGTGACAAAAGCCAGTGAGAGGAGGGGTAAAAACTGATCTCAGACTCATGCTTAATTTATGCTGCTGTGGTTGTGTCCATTTCTGGAGGTATTTGCCTGTGGAGAGCCTATGGAGACAAACATGCGCTCCACCAGAATCTCAACTTTACGTTGCTCAACGGAACGGCACTGTGTGCCGGTCAAATACTGACTGATTAAAAATTGGGCCAGGACCAAGGTTATTATTGTTAACGAAAATGAACTAAATAACAAAAACTGAAATTGAAAAAAGATTTTCTAAAAGGAAAAAACGATAACAAAACTAACTAAAACAAATAGAAATGATAGATAACCTCACTGCGTGTGTGTGTGTGTGTGTGTGTGTGTGTGTGTGTGTGTGTGTGTGTGTGTGTGTGCGTATGTTTATAATACCTTGTGGGGACAATTTTCCTGACATATACTACGTTGTGGGGACCAATTGCTCCTTGTGGGGACTGGAGCCTTGTCCCCACAAAGGGAAACCCTGTTTTTGGGTCAGGGGTCAGAGTTAGGGCTAAGGTATGAATTGAGTTTAGGTTAGGGTTAGGGTTAGGTATGTGATGGTTAGGGTTAGGAAAAGGGTAAAGGTAAGGTTTAGGCTGTAGAAATGAATGGAAGTCAATGGAAATTCCCCACAAAGATAGAAAAACACACTTGTGTGTGTGTGTGTGTGTGTGTGTGTTTGCGCGCGCTCACCGCAGCAGTCTGCAAAATAATGGAAACAGCAAAAGTTGGAAGAAAGCCGCAGAGTCCCATATGGGATTTTTGAGTACGATAGTGAGACAGATATGAGCAAGTGTCTCGTTGTAGGTGATCACAAACTGTATGGAACTCTTCTCAAACCCCACCAACCTTAAAGTCCACCCGAGAAGCACGCACAAAGTGGCGACAGAAACCGCTCTGAACGTATGCAGTAACCTACGACGTAACCTGACATGCACCTCTCAAGAAACGTAGCTACATGTCGGGTCCATGCAGCTCGAAATGATTGTGATTGGCCGGGTCAGCGTGGCCGAGTCCTCCCACGCATTTCTGGTTACTTTTTGCTGCAGTTTGTGAATTTATCAGTGAGAGAATAACAATCAGGAATAATAATCAAAGCATCAATGTAAGGACTCACAAATGTCAGCAAATTCCTGGAGGGAGACTGCTGGAACTATCGGAATGGACGTGAGGGAATGAAAACAGTGGAAAAATGGGGACAAATATGTTTGCAGCCAAAAAACTGACCACAAAGAGCGAGGAGCAAGGAGGGGGAAAAGTCCCAGCATTTTTGTTTCTGTTGGCTAGCAACGCATATGAAACACCGGCACAGGACCACAAGATAACTAACACACAAAATGCAGCTACACCAGCATAAATGTGGCAATGATGTTGGCCACTTAGGTTGCGTGCCCCACAAAGACCAGCGCAGAAGTCTAATCAGGGTGGGAGGATGCACTGATAAATTTGATCATTGAAACTGGGATGTCCACACCACTGTGCCACGCAAACAAATACAAACACACACATTTTTAAGAATCTGTCTTTGAGCTTTGATTCCTTTAAAGAGTTCAGTTTATTTTTGTCAAACATTCGCTGCGTGCTGATGTTACACACCACATGTAGGTGTTGTTAATCTGCTGCACTGACGCTGAAGTTTATTGGGAGTTTATTGTTTAATGGTTTTTGGAGTTTATGTTTTTCTTTGTTTCTCCCTGTTAATGTCTAAATATGTCCATGTGTGTCCTTAGTATTCGACACATTTAGCACATAATGCTGCTGTCTTGCTTGTTGTTGAATAAAACTGAAAAATCATTGTAGGGTCTTTACCTTACAATATAGAGCGCCTCGAGGCGACTGTGTGTTGTGATTTGGTGCTATATAAATAAAACTGAATTCAACTGAATACAAGTTTTTAAATGGTGTCGTTTGTTGAGTTCTTATTACACAATAGTTACTCTTGCACCTGACAATTATAAAAAACAAAATTATAAAAAACAAAAACCAATGAAACCTAACCTAAAACTAAGTGTTAAACAAAAAATAAAAAATGAGCAAAACCACAACTGAAATAGAGAAAAAAGTTATAACAAAATAAAACTAAACTATAATGTAAAATCCAAAACTATTAGAACCTTGGCCAGAAGAGGGGAGAGAGTGACAGTGGAGTTTATCCAGGATGGGAGACGTGCAAACAATATCAATGAGACCTCATATTTCTCACCAGATTTATACACAGGGGTTGCAAAACTAATTTCAAGACACTGGAGAAAACATGCTCAGTTAAATGGGAGGGGAGGTTAAAGTTTTTTGGGTTTTTTTTAGAAATACAGTATCATATTTATATTTTGCTTTACTATTTGTCAGGGAAGAAATTATTCTTCTGACTGTTATTTAATTTGTAAATGTTGTAGTAAAAACTAATCTGTCACTAACTGAAATTTGGGAAGATGAACCTTTGGAAAGTTCAGACAATTTATGCAGAGAATTTTTAAAGTAATCATTAAAATCATTTTGAATAGCCCCATCTATTTAGAGCTGTCTGTTCAGTTCCAGTTCATGTGTCTGTTCCATGACCTTTAATGCTCCTTTTGCTTCTCTAATAACTTTGCTTTTCTGAGCTGCATTCTTACTTTATTTCTGACGCCTTTATATGTGACGCCATCAGTAATCAATTCTGATTCCAGATACCTTCTGAGGGCACCCTCCCCCTTTTTTTCATTAAATCCCAGAGATTAATATTAAACATGTCTCTATGAAAATGCTGGTAGATGATTTCCAGAAAATGTGATTTTAGCTGCTTGTTTCCTGTTTTATCATCAAGCCTTCCCCTCACATCTTTCCTCTCTTCTTCGTTGCTCTTATGTCTTCTTTACGTTCCATCAGTTTTTATCTCTCTCCATTATGTCGAACAGCACAGATGTGAACCCCCCCCGTGCCCACACAGATATCTGCTCGTTTGTAATCCCCCTCCTCCTCTCTTTTATCTCTTTGGTCCTTTCAGTGCTCGTCTTTGGCTCCTCTGTCGTCTCTTCGTGACTATACATTTTGAGCTGTTTTGACATTTAGGTCAGCTGTATATTTGTCGTCATCTCCTTTTCCATTTCTTTGTGTTTCTCTTCATCCTCTCTCTCTCGTGGAAGAGCACAGGCCTTGCGAGAAACAACTAGCAGGCATTTTTTTTTTCCATTTTATACCATTTTTCAAGCAGGCATCCTCTGATTCATGTGCCCATCATCCTGTCCACCCGAGGGCCATCAGGCCAGGGACCAAAGACGCAAGCAGTCAAGCATCTCTCTGTCCTCTGTAGCTGTTTTCATTACACTCTTCTCTGAGTTGTGTCTCTTTCTTCTCTTCTTACTCTGTTGTGTTTCTACCATAGGTCTTGCTCTGTCACTTTTTCTCATGTACACCCACCATTCATCACGCTGCTGCTTTCTCCCTTTATCTTTTTCTTCTCTTCTCTTGACCTTCATCGCTCCCTGTCTGCAGTCTCTCAACTTCTCCGGCTTTCTGCTTTCTGTGCCCACGACTCATCACATTCATTTAATGGAGCAGAGGATGATGGGTAGTTTGTAAGATTGTTTAGAGAAGTGAATTTATTTCTTATTTATTGCTATTTGCTGTTTATCCTTTGTCTCACATCAGCCTGAGAGTATTTGATTCAACCTGTGAGGCACATTTGATTGTTCAAAGAGTTCGACTGTGGCTTTGCATCAGTGTGTGACATTCATGTCATAAATACAGCTTCAGAGTGGACATCAACATCTCCAAGCAGCAGCTGCAGCCACAGCAATGATGCTCAGTCATAGAGTAAGCATCAGAGGGACTGACCAAAGGCAGGAACACACATCAGGACAGTTGAGTTGATTACAGACGTGATTTGAATCAACCTGCTGGCATTACCCTCCACATCACCGAAACAGTATACACCCAGCAGCAAAAACTCATTACAGAACAACATCGTTAGACATCTGAACAACATGGAGATTTGTGACACAGGTACAAAGTTGCCCTTGAAGGTTGATGAGAAAATGTCTTGTAAGCAACATTTCTTTACACCTAAATTAGGTTTAAAAGTGTTCACAGACCGTTCTGTGAGGCAGCACTTCTAACCGCAGCTCCACCGTGCCAACCGTCCCCCGTGCAGCAAAAACAAATGTGTGTGCAAAATTACCATTAGGTTTATGAACACATGTCCCAGTCTCTTTGGTTCTTGCCACTGTTAGTGAACTGGAATCAATTAAAACCAACAGGTCTGTGCAATCTGCTAACTGCCATGCCACCATTTCTCTATATGAGGAAACATGTTTACCTCCAGGTGAAGCAGAGAAAGCAGCAACAATGCTGTAAGAGAGTATCCTGCTCCACTCCATAATTGTATGTTGTGTTTATTGTTTCAGCTGCTGTAACACAGAAATTTCCTGACATTTGGAAAATATGTAAAGTAAATAAATCATAATAAATAAGGTAATAAGGGACATCTTTAGTTCATTACCTTGTAAGAATGGCACGCCAATCTCTGGGATATTTTATTAAGACAACTGCACAATCGTTGGTCAGACATGACGAGTATGCAGTTGCTGAAGTTTGTGTGTTCCACTGACAGCGGTTTGAGAAGGACAGACCTCAGAGCGGGAACAGGGTGGTGGGGGATCTGCTGCTAACTTTGGTGGATTGCGGTGATATGGACTCCCCACAGACCTCTGAACAAAGTGCAACAGCACATTTGTCTGGCGGGTTCATTACGCGCTTGGAGTATCATTTACCGATGTGTTCGTTCGCCGGTGCAGTGTGTGTTCAGGAGACAGAGCGGAGAAACGGCTGTTGAAGGATTCTGTTGGTATCACTGTGTCTGCTCCTGTCTTTGATTCCCCGGCTGGTTTTTTTTTCTGTCTCACTGTCTTTATTAAAACTATCCATCTCTGCATGGATACAGAATGCCACTTCAGAATCCTTACTGTGTGTGTGTGTATGTGTGTGTAATCAGATTTAGTTTCACTTTGGCATATTTTCCAGCCCAGTGGTCCTGGTGCCGGGCCATATCTGTTATTAATATATAAGCCAACCAGTGATTGTGGCACACTTGGCTCTCCCATTGGCAAGAATGAAGAGGGTGCGTAGTACTACTATCACTAAGATGGATGCAGCACCATTATGCTTCATTTATGTTTGCTAAATTTGATAAGGCTGCACTTTAGAACTTTAAGAACAATTTTGAGGTCACTAGTGTTGCTGATTCTTTGTTATAAAGCTGTTATCTACCAGGAATTATAAGGTCATTGACTAAAAATCTGTGGTTTCTGTGGTCTGACACAGACCTGCAGTATTTCTAAATTTTATCCTCTCTGTTATCATCCCAGGGTTGTTCATTTAGCCTGAAGCTGTAACGCTGTCACTGACTGATTCTGTGCAGGGTTTTAAGCAGAAATTCTAGGAAAAAAAAACACAACCAGCCTCCTGCTTAAAGGTTTCAGCTATTTCGATGTCACTGGCAAGGTAGAGTGCTGGTTAGGATTGTCTTCTTACTCTTTCTGGTTGTTGGCTTTATGTCTGTGTGTTAAAGAGGTGTGTGTCATGTCATGTCATGTAGAGCATTACAAGATGGAAAGCAGCCGCAGTGAAGGACGAGCGTTTCTCATCCATTTATGAGGCCGTCAGCATAAAAGCCAGCCAAGCATCTTAATGAGCTATGACTGAACTGGGAAAAGTGCGAGCACACACACACACACACACACACACACATGGACTGAGTCACGTGAAGTTCACATGTCACACTCAGAACAGAAGATTAAAAGAGTTCGTGGTAATCTGAGATTAATTATTTTAATTTAATATTAAAAATATTTCAGTTTATGAAACCGGTCATTCTCACTCTTGTGGTTGTGTGACTGTGGGGAGCTGATGGATCTGTGATGCAGAGTAGTTTAACATCCTGGGGATATAAAATCTCTCATCTTTGAATCAGTGGTGAATATTTCTGATTTTACATGTGATTATAGGGTTGAATGGGGGAGCTGTGCTGTCATGGAGCAAATGCTGTATTTGTCTTCAGTGTGTGTGTGTGTGTGTGTGTGTGTGTGTGAGAGAGAGAGAAAGAGAGAGAGAGAGAGAGTGAGTTTTGATGAGTAAATTTATAAGGCAGATTACTGACTCAGAATTATGATGGGGAAAAAATATTTGTGCCACACTCTTACTGCTCTCACCCAGGAGCAAGAAACACAGAGTTAATCCCCACTACGGCCACCGTAACACTGGCATACAATTTGTCTGATGATCTGAAACGTTTAAGTGTGACAAATGTGGAAAAAAATAAGAAACCAGGAGGTGAAGTGGTTAGCACTGTCCCCTCAAAGCAAGAAGGTTCCTGACTCAAACCCGGCTGAGGCGTTTTTGTGGGTTTGGGGGAGGTTAACTGGTGACCAGCGTGTACCCTACAGCTCACCCTGTGGTAGCTGGGACAGGCGCTAGCCCTCTGTTAACCCTGATAAACAGAAGAAAATGGATAAATAGATGAATGGACATTCCACTGTAACTGAAGAGCTTCCTCTTTACCACAAGCCAGTAAGCTTCTGTTCACTTTACATTCATTCATTTGATAAGTGCCACCACAAGAACCAGTTAAGAGTGCCTGCAGTGGAGGAAGC